>NC_136271.1:136301685-136319185 GCF_964187855.1 Myxine glutinosa | reverse complement strand
ATATATATATATATATATATATATATATATATACATACATACATACATACATACATACATACATACATACATACATACATACATACATACATACATACATACATACATACATACACATACACATATACACTACATAACCAAAAGTATGCGGACACCCCTTCTAATTATTGGATTCGGATGTTTCAGCCACACCCACATATATACCACACAGGTATATATAATCAAGCACACAGCCACGCAATCTCCATAGACAAATATTGGCAGTAGAATGGGTCGTACTGAAGAGCTTGGTGACTTTCAATGCGTCACCGTCATAGGATGCCACCTTTCCAACAAGTCAGTTCGTCAAATTTCTGCCCTGCTAGAGCTGCCCCGGTCAACTGTAAGTGCTGTTATTGTGAAGAGGAAACGTCTCAGCAACAACAGCTCAGCCGCGAAGTGGTAGGCCACAACAACTTACCGAACGGGACTGCCAAGTGCTGAAACGCGTAGCGCATAAAAATCGTCTGTCCTCAGTTGCAACACTCACTACCAATTTCCAAACTGCCTCTGGAAGCAATGTCAGCACAACAACTGTTCGTCGGGAGCTTCATGAAATGGGTTTCCATGGCTGAGCAGCCGCACACAAGCCTAAGATCACCATGCGCAATGCCAAGCGTCAATTGGATTGGTGTAAAGCTCGCCACCATTGGACTCTGGAGCATTGGAAACGCGTTCTCTGGAGTGATGAATCACGATTCACCATCTGGCAGTCCGGCGGTCGAATCTGGGTTTGGTGGATGCCAGCAGAACGCAACTGCCTGAATGCATGGTGCCAACTGTAAAGTTTGGTGGAGGAAGGATAATGGTCTGGGGCTGTTTTTCATGGTTCGGGTTCAGCCACCTAGTTCCAGTGAAGGAAAATCTTAACGCTACAGCATACAATGACATTCTAGATGATTGTGTACAACTTTGTGGCAACAGTTTGGGGAAGGCCCTTTCCTGTTTCAGCATGATAATGCCCCCGTGCACAAAGCGAGGTCCATGTAGAAATGTTTTTTCAAGATCGGTGTGGAAGAACTTGCTGGCCTGCACAGAGCCCTGACCTCAACCCCATCGAACACCTTTGGGATGAATTGGAACGCCGACTGCGAGCCAGGCCTAATCGCCCAACATCAGTGCCCGACCTCACTAATGCTCTTGTTGCTGAATGGAAGCAAATCCCCACAGCAATGTTCTAACAACTAGTGGAAAACCTTCCCAGAAGAGTGGAGGCTGTTATTGCAGCAAAGGCAGGATCAACTCCATATTAATGCCCATGAATATTGAATGAGATGTGTGATGTTCTGGTGACCACCTCCTTTTGGTCATGTGGTGTATATTTATATATTTTGTTTTCTTTGAGTCATGGTGGGATTTTCACAAAACTGGTGTTCATTCTTGTTGATTTGCGACTTTCCCAAGCCTACCATTTTTAAGTCGGTCACCTTGGGGTTAAAAAAATGTCCTTTGGCCTTTATGTGAACACAAAGAATTAAGTGTAAAATAAACTTTTGAATTTTATTTTTATTTAGTGAATTTACCACTTTCGCCTTGCTTTCTATTTGATCAGCAATAATTTTCTGAAATGTTATCCATATTATTTATTATTTCAAATGCAAGTGTTTATAATGTTCTTTTAAATCATTTTATGCAGACAGAAGGTGTGGATCGGCGACGGGGTCGTTCCTCTATTGGAGAGATTGTTCGCTATGATGGCGGGTCAGATGGGCGCGGAGATGTCATTGTAACTCCTCATTGGTCCGGGGTAAGTGGGTGGTCTTTCCCAGAAATCGGTTGACTGCATAAGTGAGCAATGTGCAGTTTAACTTGACTGGTATACTTATTTATTTCTACCTGATTACTTTGTATTTGCATAATACTATAATTTGAGAAGTCTATGTGTGTTTGTTTGACCTAGATGCATTCTTTAACCGCTGGACTGAATGACTTGAAAACTAGTGGTTAAACATGGGGTATGCACCAGGAGGTTTTAGGTGGTTAAAATTTCATAGTCCGAGTTTTAAAGTTGGGGGAGGACCCCAATTCTCTCTATGTAAATACAGTATATATGGCATAGTGCTGTTCCCAGTGTGATGGGGTATTTGAAGTCGTACGAAAATACACCAATTCTGGATGAATTAACCCATTTGTAAGGACAGGTTCTTTGCTTGCATAAGTAAATATATTGTGAAGGAAATGACAAGAGTTAATTATTTAGCTGTTGTATCACAATGAGTGTCAGCTTAAGTGTTTGTACACCCCAACTAGCATAAACCAGAATCGGATGTCGAGTTAGATTCCATGTCACCCTTATCCTGGTGTCTCACTTTTTCCCATCTCCCATCTACGTGTATCTTAATCACCCCATTGTTCTTTCACCACACCTCAAGGATTAAAAGGATTGAATTGGGGGAATAAAATGATTAAAGGATTTTAAAAATATATAGATAAATATATTTACAGAATTAAATTGGATTTAAAAAAAAGGGGAGGATTTAAAAAAATGAAATACAGAAATTTTACATCCGATTCCAGTTGATGAAATATTTCCAATTGCATGGAAATTTTTACAATATAATTTAAAAAGAAATACAAAAATATCAAATTTAGATAGGTATTCAACCCCCTGAGTCAATACTTCATATAAGCGCCTTTAACAGCGATTACAGCATCGAGCTTTCTTGGGTTTGTCTGTATCAGCTTTGTACATCTGGATTTGAGGAGTTTCTCCCATTCCTCCTTGCAGATTTGCTCAAGCTCTGTCAAGTTGGATGGGGAGTGTCGATGAACATCAATCTTCAAGTCTTTCCACAGATTCTCAATGGGATTCATGTCTTGGCTTTGGCTGGGCCACTCAAGGACTTTCGTGTTCTTGTTCTGAAGCCATTCCAGTGTTGCTTTGGCTTTATGCTTGGGGTCATTGTTCTGTTGGAACGTAAATCTTCATCACAATCCAAGGTCTTTTACACTGTGAAGCAAGTTATCCTCAAGGATTTGCCTGTATTTAGCTCCAGTCATTGTTCCCTCTATCCTTACAAGTCTCCCAGTCCTTGCTGCTGGAAATCATCCCCATAGCATGATGCTATCCTTCACAGTAGGGATGGTATTAAATGGGTGATGAGCTGTGCTCGGTTTCTGCTAGACATAGCGCTTTGCATTCAGGCCAAAGAGGTCTATAGCCCAAGGTCCTGCTTGTCCGGTTGCTCAGTTTGGTTGGACTGCCAGCTCTAGGAAGAGTCTCGGTAGTTCCATATTCTTTCCATTTCCGAATGATGGAGCTCACTGTGCTTTTGGAAACTTTCAACACTAGAAATATTTTTATACCCTTCCCCAAATCAATGCCTCCTCACAATTCTATCTCTGAGTTCTACGGACAGTTCCTTGGACTTCCTGGTGGATTTTATTCTCTGACATGCGTCAACTGTAGGACTTAATATAGAAAGGTGTGTTTCTTTCTAAGTCATGTTCAACAACTATATATATATATATATATATATATATATATATATATATATATATATATATATTGTTACAGACGCGGTTTTGGATGTTAGTTTACCGAGCGGTTTGGTATGACCGCGTCTGCACAGTTTACCCGATTCCACTCGAACGTTGGCCAAATCGCGCTATGCTAAATCAATTAAGGAAAGGACACAACGGCTGGGATTAAATGACACGACACCAGGGGTACAGTTCTCAAGACCTCCGGAGGAGGTTATAATATTTGTATGCAGAACGTTTAGATTACACGGACAAGAGGTACAGCATAGGAAGGTGGGCACTTAAACACGGTCTTATATTAGCCCCGACAGACCACAGATAAACGGGACAAGACTGACTCACACAGGGATTGATGGCAAGGAACGGCAGGTAGTCGATGGATAGCACAAGGTGCACCTTGGCTCAGGGACAGGATAAAGCGCGGTCCAAAAGATGCAGGGAGGTCTCTCAGCGCTCGGAGGTGGCGACTTCTCTCTTCAAGCTGGGGGCGCATCTCACGTCACCTCCGGTAAGTGGCTGCGTATATCCAGCGGGGAGTGACACGCCCTCGGCTCGTTAGCTCCGCCCCAGATGGAATCGGCCCGCCGCTTCTTATTGGGTGCGGGGGGGTTACCGGGCTCCGCCCTTGACGAGGAGCTGACAGTCAGCCCCTTCGTGGTAACCCCGTCGGAGCACATGGGCAATGGCGGCTAACCAAGCCGGAGTGAGGACGCCCACTCCCCGCGCCGCGGCCGCGCCGCCCCCGCTGTGGTTGTAGTTGTTGTTGTTCCATGAGATGATGGGAGGATGCGGAGATGAGGTTGTGGGGAGGTATTGGGAGGTCCTAAACTCACTACTGGTGCCATACAATCACATTCTGGTGCAACGAAGAGTCAGAATTAATGGAAACGAGTCCTTAACTGACATAGACTAAGAATAACTAGCAAGAGGTCCTATAGTTGTCTACGTGAGATGCGGTGAACCTGGGCACGACATTTAATGGGGGAAAAAGGGGAAGGTCGGTTCTACAGAGTGTTGTTTACAGACAATGGGACTAGGGAATGGGGGATTGGGGATAGTTGGGGAGTATTGGGGAAATAGGGGAATATTTACAAGCGCATATGGATGGAGGCCAAATCCCATATCCGCAACAATATATATATATATATATATATATATATATATATATATATATATATATATATATATATATATATATATATATATATATACAGACTTGGCATTTAAGATGGAATATTTTTTTTTTCTTGACTTGGGTTTACTTTCTGAACTCAGTATATCAATCTGGTGAGTTTCTTTTACCCTTCGGTGATGTCTTTGTTGAATGAACCATGGCACTGATTGTTTTTCGCAGCAAGAAGTCAATAACAGCATCATATCACAGGTGGCGTGACAAAATGTAAGGACAGGTACATTTGATGATTGGCTTCACAGTCGGGTATACAAGGGTTGTTGCGTTCTGTATTCGTGGAAAACAACTGCTGCACGTCTACAAAGGTTATTGCCGCTTCCTCTGGAGATGGTCCGTCAACTTGACAATGCTGTTTGTCATGGAGTGGTGGCTTTACGAAATTCTGCCATGAAACAGCGTGCTATTGCTCGGCAGTATGGCATCACTCAAGGTTGGGTGTCAAAGATCCTGAAACGAAATGCTCAGAGGGGTGTCCCTACTACAATACCGAGGACAGGACGTCCACGCAGAACCACAAGGAGAGATGATCGCCAGCTGCACTGGTTAGTCTGCAATGGCCGTACCAAGTCAGCTAATCGGCTTAGGGCTGAGTGGCAGCAACTGACAAATGTGCCTGTATCCAGAAGGCTAGTCAACCAACGACTGGTTCAACAAGCTATCGTGCCAGGCGCCCCCTGAGAAAGCCACGCCTGACCAGACAACACAGCCAGCGCCGATTGCAGTGGGCCAGAGAGCACCGTCAATGGCAGCCAGGACACTGGAATCACGTGACCTTCAGTGACGAGTCTAGATTTCTGGTCTATCATCAAGATGGCCACGTCTGAGTGCGCAGACAAGTGCATGAAGCCCACAATGAAGATTGTGTAGTGCCAAGAGTCCAAGCTGGAGGTGGTGGGGTGACCGTTTGGGCTTCTTTTCATGCAGGGGGAAAAACTGACCTGGTTGTTCTGAATGGAAACCTGAACCAGTTCAAGTACAGGGTCATTCTGGAAGAAACATTGCTTCCATTTGCTCGTGCAGCCTTTCGAGGAAACTTTGTCTTCCAAGATGACAATTCACGGCCTCATCGTGCTCGCATGATCCAACACTTTCTTGCTGACCGTGGTGTAGAGCATATGGAGTGGCCTGCCATGTCCCCGGATATGAATCCGATAGAGAACTTGTGGGCAGAATTAACGTGTCAAATCGACAACTTGTACCAGCAGCCTACCTCTGTGCGTGAATTGCAGCAGACTATTGTCACTGCATGGCAAGCGATTCCTGTCCAAACCTTGGCAAATCTCATGAACAGCATGCCTCGACGTGTACGTGCTCTCCTGAATGCTCTTGGCGGTTACACGAAGTACTGAACTGTAATTTTACTGTCCATAATCCCAGTCATAATTTAGCTTTTGTTTTTGTTGAAATTTTTTTTGGCTAATGTGCAAAATACAGAGATACTTCTGGAAAACGTACAGAAGTTTAACACAGTACTATCCATGAATTGAGTTCGATATCAGTTTACATCACTTTCAAGGATCAATTTATTTGCTTCGAAACGTCAAATGTGGTTTTTGTTTCTTTTAAAGGTCACATTAACAAAATATAGAATAATTTCAACATAATTCCAATGAACTTTTGGTTCGAAGTCATCTTGAAAAGTAAGTTCACCCCCACAAAAAAAAATTCCATATTAAATGCCAAGTCTGTATATATATATATATATATATGTGTATATATATATATATATATATATATATATATATATATATATATATATATATATATATATATATATATATATATATATATATATATATAGATATATATATATATATATATATACAGTGAAACCTTGACTTACGAGTTTAATTCGTTCTGTGACCGAGCTCGTAACTCAATTTGCTCGTTTCTCAAATTAAATTTCCCCATTAAAATGCATTGAAATGCTATTAATCCGTTCCAGCCCGCCAAAAACCACACCAATTTTTTTTTTAATATACAGTATATATAAAAAATATCTCACGCTTTATATTTCACCTGTATGCAGCATACAAGTTGGCAGGATGGCCTGGACTGGAGGTACGCACACTTGACTCTAAACTGTCCAGCCTGGGTTTGAATCCCGACCCAGCTATAACCTGTCATGTCGGTGTTTCACAGGCAGGGTGATTCATCAATGTGTGTACCGCTAAACTGGGCGCCCCGTTTGCGTCCCATTAGTTGTTGGATGTTAAGGATCTCAACGTGTCTTCCACAAAGAGAAGGCGAGCTATCGCCGGCACTCTGAACAAGTTGTGGCCTGGCATGCTCTTCTCCTCTGCCGTTATATACGTCCCCCTTGGCATCTTTTTCCAGAAGAGCCCTGTCTCGTCACAGTTGAAGATTTGCTGGGGGATGTATCGTTCGGCTTCTATCAGTTCGGCAAAAGTTATAATAAAATCTTCAGCTGCCTTCACATCCGCCTCACCAAGTCGACAACACGCACACCTCGCTCATGTTTTTCGACGATTGCGTGTTTTATATCCAAGCACATCATCCTCTTCTTCTTCTCAGTACTGCCCTTGGCACTCAATTTCTTAGGACCCATGGTTAAAACGAAGAAATTTTCCAAAATAACCAAAATGCGAAAACAAAGCAGCAGCTATATACGGCAGAGATGCTTGCACGGCAAGATAACCACGTGACCGGAACCCACTTGGTGGCGGGTGGCGTAAGCTCGTAACTCAGATCTCGGCTCGCATCTCAAAGCAATAAACCGCCCGAGCGACGGCTCGTATCTCGGAAAACTCGTAAGTTGGTACACTCGTAAGTCAAGGTTTCACTGTATATATATATATATTGTTGCGGAGATGAGCACTGTATATTTTTTTGATTGTGTGCTGTACTATTATTATTATTGGTTATTCTGCGCCCCCCTACCTCCGGAGCTGTGTAAAGGTGAAAGGGCATCCCATAATTAGTCCACAAGCATACACGTCAGCCAAGTAATAGAATACCCCTGTTGATAGTTATCTCTTATTCTGTGTTCTAGGGTAAGGCTATGTCTCCCATTAATTGAAGTACTCCATTGCACCAGTGAAAGAGAATAGATCCCCTTTCATTCCCATCCCCAAAACCTCCATTTCCTATCACATCCCCTTTCGTCATTGCTGAGCCCTCGATTCACAATTACCTCCCCTCCAATAACCGCCATTGACCACGAGGCTCGAGTCGGGGAAGAAAGGCGTGTCTCCACCTCGTCATAGAGGGGAAGAGGGGCGTGCCCACCCGTCGTCATCCAGGGCGGAGCCCGAGGGTCGCGCGACCAACCAGGGCCGAGGTGAGCACCCCGATGGGCGTGTCCAAAACGCCGGCGGCTTAATCGCTGGAGGCGCTATAAAAGGCGCGAACGGAAGTGAGTCGTGAGTTGGTCTGAGTTGGTTGAGAGTCGGTCGTCAAGTGGAGAGTGGTGAAGAGTCAGTCAGTAGAGGTGGTGGTCAAGTGGTTGCGTTGGTTGCGGTGAGGAGTCGGTGGTAAAGAGTGAGGGACCAAGAAAGAGTTGAGGGTGTGGACCAACGAGTCAGACAAGTCCTGGGAACGCAGCGGAGGCCGCAGCAGCAAGAACACCCAACAGCCAAAGGGGGCCTGGACGGCAGTTTGGAGCAGGACCGTAAAGGAACGGCGGCTGCTAAACGCGCCGGTTGAGCTGCAGGACCCCCTTGGACCTTTCCTCTCCCTCCAGCCATCCACCTCCTGCCTTTCCACCCTTCTTGTGTACGTGAGTTTGTTTTGTTTGTTCTGTCCCTGGGTATTTAATTAAGTCTGTAGGTAAGCTAAAATTTGCACTGTGTCACCTGCGTCTTATGTGTTGTAAATAAACCTTGATTGCTCCTTTTTGCTTGTGTAAATAATAAATCCAATTACTCTTCTGTCCGTCTATTCGTTTTATTCCTTTTCCTCTTTGCATTCGTCGTTTTAGTCTTTTCCCCTCATTGAGCAGCTGCGGTGCGATCCGGCCAAAGTTCTGGGTGAATCGGGTGAGTCAGGGATCCTGTAACGGTCGCGGCAACACCACCGCTCGGTAATTAACATCTTAATCCGAGATCAGTAACAATTGGTTGTCAGGAGTTGGATTCGGACCTGGGACTAAATTTGTTAGGCCCAAATTTTGGAACACCAATTGTGTTATACAGTAACAATTGGTGTCTGGGAGTGAGATTCGGGGCCCGAACCAAATTTTTAAAACATCTAGAAAAAAATTTGGTCAAAATTTGGAGCGGCCGAAATTTGTTTTGTTTTACAAAACCCGAATTTTGAAATCGCGCCATGGCTGGTCAAGGCGACGGGATGCCGGTGGGAGAGATAGACGGGGTAGAATCGACCCAGGACCTCGGGGAAATGTATGTGGAGGAAAGGGAGGAGGAGAGCAATGAGGTGGTTGAGGGTGTATCAGACGCACAAAATGGCGCTGTCCCGCACGAGGTTTCAGGCGCGCAAAGAGGCGCCTCGCACAAGCGCGCGGTAGCCGAGCCCGCTGTATCAGCGGGCTTTAACATGCAGCAGTTCATGGCACGGTTTAGCGAATACATGGCACAGTCGAAGTGCGACAACGAAAAAAGAGCCAGGGAAATGGAGGGAATGGAAAACAGAATGGGGGAGCGACTAGGAAATCAAATCGGGGAGTTAGACAAGAAATTTGGGAAGTTAGACAATAATTTTGAGGGGTTAGATGACGGGATAAAAGAGGTGAGACATGGGTTAACGGGGGTGGAAAATAGAATGGCTGCCCAGGAGAATCAGATAGAGGGGATGAAAAATGGGTTAATGGGGCTAGAAAATAGGATGGAGGACAAATTGTGGGAACTAGGGGAACAATCTGCCAGGGAAATCAAACGAATGGGAAACCAGATAGAGGAGGTGCAAATCGGGTTAGAAAGTAAACTGGATGCTCAGAGGGATGAATTGGGACAGATGAGGGTGGCATCTACAAAAGAGATGGGGGAGATGAAAGAGGAGATACGACGAGGTGTGGGTGAGGAGGTCTCGGGGCTACGCGAGGAGGTAAAACGAGGTGAGAAGCGTATGGAGAAAGAAGTGAGGAATAATACGGCTAAGTTACAAGGGGGAATAGAAGATCTGACGGAGGAGGTGGAACAGCTGACGGAGGGACAAAAAGAACTAGTGGAGCAGGTTCAAAAGAACACTGCGGTACTAGGAGGGTTAAAAGCGACACAAAGAGACATCAAGGAAGACTTAATAGCGACACAGAGGCAATGTCAGATGGTACATGAGGAACTGACAATGAGGGTGGACGAGGTGACAGAGATAATGGAGACAAAGGACCGGCAGGTGAGGATGCACATAGAGACGGTCACGGTAGCCTTAGAGGACGAACTTGAGGAGACGCACCGAGAAATAAAAGAGGTTAAACAAAAATTAGAGGAAGTGGAAGAAGAGGTGAGTGAAATTAAGAAGGGACGGACCGAAACTAAAAGAGAAATCCAGGAGGAGGTGATGGAATATGTGCAAGGTCGGTGCTCAACTCATGATGTGATGCTCACTAACCAAATAAAGAGTTTGCAGGTGGCAAAGGAGGTACGACGACGAGGTACGGAGGTGTGTGGCAATGTACATGATGTGAGGAAAGCTTCAGTCGGCTTGGGGATTGGTTTGGATCCGGGTGTTCGTGAAAGGCCATTGGTGAAGTGTGTGACAGGTCTGGTGTGCGAAAAAAGAGGTGTGCGAGAATGTCCGACCATGGGGTGTGTGAGGAAAAAGTGCACGCCGAGGAGTGAGTGTGCCGTCAGGAGTGAGTTGGTCGAAGCGCGTGTGCGAGGGAGCACAGGGAAGCGCGGTGTGGTGAGTGTTACGGAGGAAGTAACGAGAGAGTGTACACCTGTGGTGAGTGTTACAGAGGATGTAACGAAAGAGTGTGCGCGAGAGGATGCGCGAGAAAGGTGTGTAACGGACAGGTGCATGAGGAAAGAGTGCGCTGTCGAGAGTAAGGGTGAGTGCGTTGTCAAGAGTGGTGGTGAGAGTAGTGAGAGTGGCACGGAGCGTGAGTTGGTTGTGACAGGTGAGCGAGGATGCACACCTGGAATGGAAGAGCGTGTGTGGGAATGCACGCTGGAATTGGTAGTGAGGCACGTGGTTGGGTGTGCGAGTGAGAGCACACCTGTGATTGTCACAGAGGAGGTGACCGAGGAGGGGGCGCGAAGAGGTGTGTTGGTAAGGTGTGCGAGCGACGAATGTGTGCCAAGGTGTTCGGTGGTCAGGTGTGTGACCAAGTCGGTGAGCGGAATGAGTGTACCGAGGTGTGTAAGAAAAGGTACGACGAGGAGCATGGAAACGGCTGCATGTATGAGCAAGAAAGGGGGTAGCGTATGCGTATAAGCATGCAGGTGAGGCATCGACGGTAACCGGGTTAAAGGTTAGAACGACTTATAGCCGAATCGGGCCCTCGGTGCGCGTCGGGCAGCTTCGCGTGCCGCGAGGACCAGCGGGGATCCGAACCACGGCGGTTTCGAAAGAACCGCCGTACGCGATCCACGCTGTGCCTCGCTTGGAACGGCCGCGTCCGGGCTCCACTAGGCGGAGCGGGCAGCCCGATAGGAAGGGTCGTCATGGCGACCACTTTCTATTGAGACGTGCCGGCAGGTCGAGATCGGGACATTGGATGGCTCCACGCCGAGGTGGTGCGTGGGATCTCGGCCCGGGTAAGCCCCCGTCCCTGCCACGAGTGCCGGACGCATCCAGCCGCCGGCACCAAAGAACCCGCGTTCATTGCTCGGCTGTACGAAGCCGGGCTGTCGACGTGAATTGGCGCACCGAGAGGGCGTAATAAGTACACGGGTGATGAGGATAGTGTTTTGGCCCCAAAATTAGAAAAAAAAGCAAAATTTGATGTTGGTACGGTGATTGGCAGATGAAATGACAAATTTTTGATTTGTTGGATTTGGACGAGCGAAATTGATAGTGGGAGATGCCCGATGTGGTGGGATGGCAACTCTGTCATCCCTCACAAGGGTGGGGCAAATGCGCTATAGCTTATGGGGTGTATGGCAGTGAAAACTAGCCCGGGTGGGTTAGGATATTGATAGGGATCTAGCGAAGATGACATTAGGTAACGTTAAGATTAGATAGTGACTGATACCTGTAGTGGGGACGCAGGTAGATTAGCGTGGATGATAATGACGTGGGAGCGCAATAGTTTAAAGGGACGACTGGGAAGCGCAAGTTTCAGAGGGGAGTAGTTAGCTGAGATGATGCCGTGGGTGAGGATTGAACAGGTGTGATTGCACAGGTGTGCAACTGAACAGGTGTGTGGAGCAGTGTATGAGTGAGTAATGGTGAGGTGTGTTGTGTTGACCAAATGGTCCAGGAAGAGGAGGAGGGTGCAGGTGGCACCAGGTGTGAGGGCACAGGTGTGCAACGACAGGTGAATGGAGGACAGGTGTATGGAATAAATGGTATGGAGTATTGGAATGGATGGTCGTGGAGTGAGTATGGTGGAAATTGTGGAGTGGAGTGGCTGGTGCGAAGGTGTGAATGGGGGAAGAGTGGACCCCCATCACGGATACCCGGGGCGGGTAGTGTAAGTGTTAGGTAGAGGGGACAGGTAAATTGTGGTTGGATATTGGCATCTGTGGTGCGGGTGAAAGAATGGTCTTTGGATGGGTGCATTAGTGTTGTGGAAATGGCTGGGCGTGTAGCCTGTTAGTGTGTGTAGTTGGTTGGGCACTCCACCACTGTGAGGATGTCGGCCAGGTGAGGCCGCAGGTGGGCTCTGGGAGCCGGTAGTAGTTGTTGTGGATGGGGCCCGAGGATCCGGAGGACGGACCCGGGTAGCCCAGTGCCAGAGGGCACCATGGGGTGACAGAGCCAGGAGGGGCTGTCCCCAGTTAGTTAGGTTAGGGTGAGGAGCTAGGTAAGCTCGGGTGGCAACTACAGTGGTGGAGGTGTGCAGGTTGGTAGACCTGCTGGGAGAGCTACACGTCGCAGCCCAGAAATTGTGCGAGAGCACCGGGAGATGAATCGGGGGAGTGAGACCCCAAATTGAGAAGCACCACAGTTTGGTCAATGGGAATTGGTTTTTAGAACCCATAGTGTAAGTTGGCCAATGGATTGGCAGGGAGAGACCCCGGGTAGTGTAAAGTGTGTTAATGTCATTTAGAAAGTAGTTAGGATGAAGTCTCCTCGCACCATCTGCATCCACTCACCTGAGGTGACAGGTACTCCGCACCATGCCATGTTTAATTATTTTTACTGTGCAAATGTTTGGATTGTGAGACGCATCATGACGTGGGTGTGACATTGTGCTTTGATGTTCCATCTCTGCCTCCTTATGAGGATTGATGATGAATTTGGTGATGGCAAATTTTGAAGTAGAGGGATTGTGGAGACGAATTTGGTATAGGGGAAATATGGGGAAGACGTGACAGTAGTGACGAATTTGTAAATGTGTATATTTTTGTACATATGGGGTAAGGGCAAGGGTAGGGTAGGTGACAGGGGGTTGACGTACGGTAGGGACGAGCTTTCTCACTTCGCCCTCCGTACGCATTTCGCCTTGCATTGCCTTATTGATGTGTACCCTTGTGACCTTACCCCTCGCTCAATTGTCTTTCCCCTTTTGTCTCCCACATGACCTGTGCGCCACTGGGTGCCGAGGGGAGCGTGCGTGGGTCGGCCATTGTGCGCCCGAAATTCCCAGAACCAGCTATCTGCATCGATGCACCACATTATGGACCACATGTCTGTGGCCGAGCACCACTTATGGACCCCATGGGTTGGGGCATGGCCCCTCTGCTGGAACCGGCCATGAGGGCCCGAAATCTTGCTGGCGGACCTTGGCCACAGGGCACCGATGCCCCACAGGTGAACCACACTAGTCGGCCCTGTGGGCTATAAATAAAATCAAATAAAAAGGACACATTGGGTGCATTTTTCAGTTCAAATAGGCCGCCAGTAAGAAAATGAAGGAAAAGACAACATCTGGAAGAACAAATAATAATCACCAGCAGAGGGAGCCGAAGAGCAAGAGATCACCTGCAGGGTTAGGGGTTGTTTGGTTATTTTTATTCATGAACAGTGATGACTGTGCACCGATTGGTGCTTGAGGGTGCTTTGGTGCGTTTTTGGGTGCTTTAATGGTGCATTGATGCAGAGCAGACTGTCTCCCCCCCAGAAAGAACAATCACAGGTCCTGGGTTAGTCTTGTAAATAAAAGTAGCGTCAATTGTAAATAATGCTTCCCACCGTCAGTGTATAGTTTGAAGACCATTCCGCAATTCGGTTAACTGTGGGCGTAAGTCTATTAGGCAGGGTGCAATGGAGCAGCGGGACACATTTATTTATGTTTTAAAACTGTCGCACTCAGGGTCAGGTTAAAAGTAGAGGGAACTACACCTACGTGTCACACTAAAAGTAAAAGTTGTAGGCCCGGGACGTGCCTAAGAGGAGGAGGGTGCAGTGTTGCGGAGATGAGGACTGTATATATTTTTGATTGTGTGCTGTACTATTATTATTATTGGTTATTCTGCGCCCCCCTACCTCCGGAGCTGTGTAAAGGTGAAAGGGCATCCCATAATTAGTCCACAAGCATACACGTCAGCCAAGTAATAGAATACCCCTGTTGATAGTTATCTCTTATTCTGTGTTCTAGGGTAAGGCTATGTCTCCCATTAATTGAAGTACTCCATTGCACCAGTGAAAGAGAATAGATCCCCTTTCATTCCCATCCCCAAAACCTCCATTTCCTATCACATCCCATTTCGTCATTACTGAGCCCTCGATTCACAATTACCTCCCCTCCAATAACCGCCATTGACCACGAGGCTCGAGTCGGGGAAGAAAGGCGTGTCTCCACCTCGTCATAGAGGGGAAGAGGGGCGTGCCCGCCCGTCGTCATCCAGGGCGGAGCCCGAGGGTCGCGCGACCAACCAGGGCCGAGGTGAGCACCCCGATGGGCGTGTCCAAAACGCCGGCGGCTTAATCGCTGGAGGCGCTATAAAAGGCGCGAACGGAAGTGAGTCGTGAGTTGGTCTGAGTTGGTTGAGAGTCGGTCGTCAAGTGGAGAGTGGTGAAGAGTCAGTCAGTAGAGGTGGTGGTCAAGTGGTTGCGTTGGTTGCGGTGAGGAGTCGGTGGTAAAGAGTGAGGGACCAAGAAAGAGTTGAGGGTGTGGACCAACGAGTCAGACAAGTCCTGGGAACGCAGCGGAGGCCGCAGCAGCAAGAACACCCAACAGCCAAAGGGGGCCTGGACGGCGGTTTGGAGCAGGACCGTAAAGGAACGGCGGCTGCTAAACGCGCCGGTTGAGCTGCAGGACCCCCTTGGACCTTTCCTCTCCCTCCAGCCATCCACCTCCTGCCTTTCCACCCTTCTTGTGTACGTGAGTTTGTTTTGTTTGTTCTGTCCCTGGGTATTTAATTAAGTCTGTAGGTAAGCTAAAATTTGCACTGTGTCACCTGCGTCTTATGTGTTGTAAATAAACCTTGATTGCTCCTTTTTGCTTGTGTAAATAATAAATCCAATTACTCTTCTGTCCGTCTATTCGTTTTATTCCTTTTCCTCTTTGCATTCGTCGTTTTAGTCTTTTCCCCTCATTGAGCAGCTGCGGTGCGATCCGACCAAAGTTCTGGGTGAATCGGGTGAGTCAGGGATCCTGTAACGGTCGCGGCAACACCACCGCTCGGTAAATAACATCTTAATCCGCGATCAGTAACAATATATATATATATATATATATATATATATATATATATATATATATATATATATGACTATATATATATATATATATTGTTACAGATCGCGGCTTAAGATGTTAGTTACCGAGCGGTTTGGTATTGCCGCGACCGTTACAGGATCCCTGACTCACCCGATTCACCCAGAACTTTGGCCGTATCGCACCACAGCTGCTCAATGAGGGAAAAGACAAAAACTACGCAATGCAAGAGGAAAAGGAATAAAACGAGAAGACGTACAGACGAGTAATGGGGTTTATTATTTACACACACAAGCAAAAAGAAAGCAGTCACGTTTATTTACAAGCACATAAGACGCAGGTGACACAGGGAAAATACTAGCTTACCTACAGACTTAATTAAATACCCAGGGACAGAACAAACAAAACAAACTCACGTATACAAGAAGGATGGAATGGAATGAATGTTGGAAGGAGGAATGGGAAGGTTCAGCTGGGGCAGATGGTTCGGGCTTGATCCCGCACGGGACGTCGGCTGGACCTCGACGGCCACCGATGCCACCGCTATTTGGTCCCCGCGGGGGTAACGGGTTGAAGCTGCCTGGTGGAGTCAACGCTGCCTCTCTGGCTCAGCTCAGGGCGCGTCTGCCGTCTCTGGCGCAACTGCTGGTAATGGCCCTTGGCACCTTCTCTCTCTTGGCCCTGGTGTCTCCTCACCATTGACAACTCAACGCAACCAACGCAACCACTGACCCTCCTCTGGCAACCGACTCAGACCAACTCCCTCTGGCAACCGACTCAGACCAACTCCCTCTGGCAACCGACTCAGACCAACTCCCTCTGGCAACCGACTCAGACCAACTCTTTCTGGCAACCGACTCAGACCAACTCTTTCTGGCAACCGACTCAGACCAACTCTTTCTGACCAACTTCCCGTTTGTGCCTTTTATAGCGCCTCCAGCGATTACGCCGCCGGCGTTTTGGACACGCCCATCGGGGTGCTCACCTCGGCCCTGGTTGGTCGCGCGACCCCTCGGGCTCCGCCCTGGATGACGACGGGCGGGCACGCCCCTCCTCCCCGCTATGACGAGGTGGAGACACGCCTTTCTTCTCCCAACCCTGCCTCGTGGTCAATGGCGGATGAAGGGGAAAACCGCCCAACATGCAGTTGGCAATGCGAATTGCAATTGACGGAAAGGGGGGAATGGAAGTGTTGGGAGTGGGAATGAAGGGAATCTATCTCTTTCACTGGTGCAATGGAGTATTTCAATTAATGGGAGACACAGCCTTACTCTAATACACATAATAAGGATATAACTGTCAACAAAGATATATCGTGTCCTGCATGTATGTTTTATGGACTAACTACGGGAACGCCCTTTGACCTTTATACAACCACAAACGGAGGGAGGAGGGGTGATATTTTACAACAACCTTTTACAACAACATTTTACCACAACAATAAATAAAAAATACATTCTCATATCCACAACAATAATATATATATATATATATATATATATATATATATATATATATATATATATATATATATATGTATATACAGTGGAACCTCGACTTACGAGTGCCCCAACTTACGAGTTTTTCGAGATACGAGCCGTCACTCTGGCAGTTTATTGCTTTGAGATGCGAGCCGAGATCCGAGTTACGAGCTTTCGCCACCCGGTCACGTGGTTATCTTGCCGTGCACGTACAGTATCTCTGTCGTAGTATAGCGCTGCATTTTAGTTTTCGCATTTCGGTTATTTTGAGTTTATGCCGCCAGGTGGGCTCCGGTCACGTGGTTATCTTGACGTGCACGTACAGTATCTCTGTCGTATAGCGCTAATGATATATAACGCCGCCGATAATGATATGATAATTTATGATAATCTATGCAGCACGACGTGGTCCTCACGTCACACAAGGCGCCTTTGCCGGCGCAAAACGGCTCTCTCAGGGTCAAACTCGGTATTGTTTTGAGCGCACGGTTCAGACCTTCAAGTCTGACGCGTTCAAAAGATATGACCGGTTTTGTTCGCCAGCACGTCGGCGCTCGAATCGAATCGAGTTAAAACGAACACTGCCGTTGTCGGGTCCGTCTGAGACAACCACCGGGC